>NW_025321164.1:0-31390 GCF_019176455.1 Solea senegalensis | reverse complement strand
TATGTAAATCCTGTCATTTGTCCTGACGTACCCTCCACTCATCCGTGACATGGCGCATCATCATGTCGTAGACTCTCCGCTCTGCGTGTCAACGCTTTCACTCGAGGAGCGCCGAGGACGAGGACGACTCCATCGCCGGAGACGTCACACATTGAGACATGTTTCACAATGCACTGGGCTCAACCAGCTGACTGCTGCAGTGAGGGGGAGGTGTGTGCGCGCGCGTGTGTGTGTGTGTGTGTGCGTGGTAGAAACAAGCAATTCAGTACAAATACAGCTTCTGTTAAATCAGGGTCTATGTTCAAACACACACACAGTGTTTGAGCCACAGTCAGCGGATTTACTATGGCGAAATTAAAAAGCACAAAAAGAAATATCCCCACATGCACACTGTGTGTTTTAGAAGGAGGAAGTCAGCGAGTGATTTCAGTCATTTCCGCACTAATTCAGTTTTTTCTTTTTGTTTCCATGGTCTGTTAGACAGAGAACCGCAGGCTTATCAGTATGGAAACCCTTGGCCACATTAAGATAAACTGTTTTTGGAAACAGACAGAATACTGAAATTAATGTCATAATTCTGACTTTCTTTTGAGTTTTACTAACACCGCATACATTTGTTGAATGTGTTGAATGGTTGGTAACATTCTCTGGCTGCTAACAACCCTATAGTTTAACATTTTTAAAAGTTTAGGCATTCTTTACTATAATTGCTTACTATAATAAAATCCTCTACACATCGCGATTGTAACCGATGAATGAATGCATTGTCACCTGTCAGTCACCTGTGGAACGGACAGTCCTTTAAAAACACCGTCCAAATAACGAATTAGATCGTGATGCATCAATCAAACTGCCATCTACCATGTGTGCCTCTTGCACTAATCGCACATGCACAGAAGACAACACCAGAGCTTATGCTAGCTCGCTTAATCCAACGAGACAGTTGCAGCAACGTTGCGACAGAATGGGCGACAACAACAGGCGTATTTCTTGTTTTTATCCAAAAAAGTTAGCGTCACCGTAAAGTACTGAAAGGCGGAGCTTCAGAGGGAAGTAAGGGGCTTGGACTTCATTCAACATTCAAAAAGTAGCCTGTTCCAACAGTTTTCTCCAACCCTACCTATAATGAGTGACAGTGAATCCACATGGTACAGGGCGTCTGGGACTGCACTGTAGAAGATTTATCTCAACATCCATCCATCCAGTTTCTACCGCTTTATCCTCCACAACAGGGTCATAGGGCGATAGGTGGGGTCACACGCTGGACAGATCGCCAGTCCATCGCAGGGACATATATAGAGACAAACAACCATCCAACCATTCACTCTCACGGTCAATTTGTGTCCAATGCATGTTTTTGGACGGTGGGAGGAAGCCGGCGAAAACCCACGCACACACGGGGAGAACATGCAAACTCCATGCAGAAAGGGGCTTGAACCCAGGTCTTCTTGCTGCAAGAGGCAAGAGTGCTAACCGCTAACCGCTACAACCAACCGCGTGACCCTATCTCAACATTTTCAGTGTATTTTTTCATGTCTAAAACCAAAAGAATAAGCTGAAAGACACTGAAATTCCTCTCAGACATGGAGGAAGCCGTGTCAGCACAAGCTCGCGCTGCACAATAGAACAAAAATGTATCACCACGGCAATATCAACAAGTGTCATACAGCAGTAGATGCTGCGTTTGTCAGGGTCAAAGAAGTCGTGCTGTTCCATCAGAGACTGAAAAGACTCTGAATGTATTATTATTATTTTGTGTCTGACAGTTCAGTATCACAAGGAGATTTCATAAAAAGTCATAACAGATTTTTCTGTTGTGCCTCTGCCACAAAAGCACAACAGAAAAATGGAATTTCTCCTCCACCGAGGAGACGTTGAAGGCGTCACCCAACAAAAGCTCACTCACCTTGATTGGCTCAGTGCTAAATTGAATCTTCCTGTTGGGTGGCACAGGCTCCTCCTCTTCAGGGAGGCCAGTGATCTCAGAGCAGCTGCTTTCTGGCTGATACTCCTCCTCGTCTTCTTCGTCCTCCTCATCGTCCAGTTGGCTGCCCCCAGAGTCCTCCTCTCCGAGCCCACTGTACGCACTGATTTCCACCGGATCCCCCTCGGAATAATCCTCCTTCCTCGAGCCGTCGTCATCATTATCCTCCTCCTCCTCTTCCTCCTCGTCCCTCCTCTCATAGTCCACTCCTTTCTCTTCCAAGGAGGGGGAGGAACCCGGGGGCTCTTTTTCTCCATTTTCCAAAGAGGCATGAACGTCTGCCTGCACCAGCCTGGCTGCGACCTCCGAGCCGCTGGTGGAGCCGTCCTGCTCGTCACCGTGCAGCTCCTGGTCTGGATCGGCCACTGTACTTGAGCCTCTGGCTTCGGTTGTTGTGGGCTGGGCCTCCAACTCCGGTTTGGCCTCTGAAGAGGAAGAGGAGGAAGTGACGGCCACTGAGGACGATGAGGAGTAGGAGGAGTTAGAGAGCTGGTCTCCTGACTGTCCGAACCCATCCCTCTCCTCACTGGCCACCACTCCTTCTGTGCTCCTCGGCAGAGAACCAGTCCCTTCTTGTAGGTCTGTGGCCTCTCCTGCTGTCTCCTCCTCATGAGCCTCCTTACCTGGAGGCAACACCTTTGCCTGAGAGAATAGGAGAAGAGATTGTCTGAAAAATTCACAGCTTTTGGTTAATGCACTTTAACTGGCTTTCTTTTTCAGTGAAGCTACGTCACCTTCTTGCCGACAGCCTCCGTTCTGGCCGGTGGTTTGGGCTTTGGTGCCAGGGCAGGGGCTGAGCGACGCTTGGGGAGGTAGAGATTGTTTTGCAGTTCGCCCTTCTCGAACGCAGCACTGAGTTGGCTCACGGTGGGGCTGACAGCCTCGCCGGGCCCAGCTGGAGCTGCAGGAGCAGGAATGGTAGCCGGAGCCGGAGCAGGGGCAGGAGCCGGGGCAGGAGGGTCGTCCAGCCGGTCCAGAGCCTCTGTGGAGCCATTAAAGCGAGCCACGACGTCTAGACGGCTGTCCTGGAAGCCTGAAGCCCGCTCCTTCTTCAGTAAGATCCGGTTTGTGGCCGCTTGCTTCTCCTGGATGACACAAAAACAGACCGTTGTTGATTTCTGGCTGATTGAGCACAAGTATTTACGCGAGGAAAAAAGAGCCTCCTGACCTGGAGAGTCCGCTGCTCGAACATCCTTCTGGTCTCCTGCAGTTTGGATAAACCTGTGGCGGCGCATCCGTCCTCTCCGCTTCCTTTAGAGTCAAACCGGTTGACCCTCTCCGACACCGTCCCACCTAACTTGAGCAGAGCACTGTGGTCGACGTTCTCGTTGAGGCTGGATACTCTTGGGAGAGACAGTTTCACCTCCTGGTCTTTACCTGCGGGGACGTTCACGACAATGAAAAAGAGACACTTCATGTTGACACACAACTTTAATCATTTCTGAACACGACAAGGACCTCACGATGGAGACACGGGTTGGAATCCAGGTTCCAGGAGTTTAAATGTGTCTGTGTCTGCTTTGGTTTTCTCCACAGTCATCCCACAGTCCAAAAATATGCAGATTAGGATTATGCTAGCTATTGGAACCCGAGTACACCCTGGGTGTATACCTTCCTCTCAAGATGGGATTAGATAAATGAGGTTTTATTGGCAGAAACTGAATATACTACCCATCAGTATCTTTGTATAAGTGAATGATCACAAACTAGGTTTTCATAGCTTTTCATATGCACTTTAGGTAAAGGGTTTTTTTCTACAGAACAGAACAAACCCACAAAGAATGGCTCCGCCCATATGAACACAATAGAGAAGGAGGAAACTACGGAGGGAATGGAGAAAGTTGTGTTTACATTCTTTCTCGTATTGACAAACCACCTTAGTCCCTCGTCATACTTGGGAAAGGGGGTGGAGTCTGCAGTCCCACCACTTCGCACACTGGACAAGAAAATGGTTCATTTCAAGCCCATGACATAACTGCCTCCATAATGTCTGAAAAACAACCGAAGCACGTTACCGATCACTTTGGCTCCGTCCTCCTCGTCACCGGGCGACTGCATCTGCATGAACATGTTCTTGATGCGGTGCACGTTCGATCCATATCTCCGGCCCCTCCCGGTTGGGCGGGGCAGAAGAGCGGGCTTGGAGGAAGGGGCGGGGGCTCCGTTGGCGGCATTGTTGAGGTGGTCGGTCGCCTTCTTCAGCGCCGCCAACCCGGCCTCGTACGCGTTGCGGTGGGGTGAAGGACTGCGCAGGTTGGAGCTTCCGTTGCCCCCACTGCTCCCGCCCGGCGCCCCGTTGCCCCCCGTGGCGGACGGGGGATCAGTCTTCATCATGTTTGGCAAATCAGAAACCTCCTGATGAACAGCAGGTCGGCAGGGATGAGGACAGCAGCATCCTGGAGCTGTTTGACATTCACCTCCTGCATCACAGACACAGACCGATCAATCATTCATATTTGTGAAGAATCACTGTCTAATATTCAACATCGAATCAATAACAGATAAACAAGATGAGCTCCTGTTACTTCAAGCCGGCCCTTGACACCTCCTGTCATCTCAAAATATCTAGCTTCCTACAGAGTGTGTGATTTCAGCAATCTGAGAAGACTTGAGTGTGAAACTAAGAGTGATTTTATTGTAGATTACGACAGGTCATAGTGAGTTGTAGCAGCACAATCTCTCTCGGCCTGACATAGATCCACCATTTAGCCTCTTCCACACTGGTCAGTTTATCTATGACTGACCAAGACACCGTACAGTGTATACAGAGGGAGGTCAAGCTTTAGGTCAATCAATGCCTGTTTGTGACTGCTTTTTTTCTGACCAACCAGCCAATAATTTGCTGCTCAGACTGCAACTAATGATTATTTCAAATGTTGAAAATTGTTTCCCAAACCTGGGAATGATGATGTTTCATCGACACGACGAATGATTTCTTTGTTTATATTAAGGTGAAAACAATTATGAATAAATATCTAATTGCGAGGGAACATTTGTACATCATAATTCATATTTTCATTTGAAGAAGACATTTAAAATGATTACTGTGTGCAGATCTGTGAGAAACAAAGATGTTCTCTTCAGTCAGATCGAGACAGTGATGATATTTTGGCTTTAACCCTTATCAACATGATCAATTATTAACTGTTTGATCAAAAGAACCTTGTTGTGAGCAAAACGTTGCAAATAATAAACAAAAAATATGTCATAAACAAAATGATATGATTTTTTTGGGAGGTTTAATAAACATCTCAGATCCAAATATATAGAATTTTCTGTTTTATTTTTCATGTGTCAGGGTTTACAGTTACAATTGTTCAGCCCTCGTTTATACGGAGCAAACAAACCAGAAAATATTCACACTTTTCTTACTTTAATAATCGATTGATCGTGTATTCGCTGCAGCCCGAGTTGCCGCTGTATTTTTTTCTCCCATAATCAATAAAATAACTGTGAGAATATTTGAAAATAAACAGAGTGGAACAGAACCGGAGAAACAGAGGTAAAACAAGCAGATAGATGTAAAACTATGATTGTGTAATGCAGAGTATTACACCGATATTAGAGCTATTATCTGCCTCTGATAGAAACTGTTACTGTGCCTGACTTCACACAGCACCACAGCTGCTCTAATGTGTCGCTCATAACACCCACACTTCAGGAGCCCACAAGATAATCCAATTAAAGTGTGACCTCACGTGACACGTGTGTGCGTTTGTGTAGCTGCTCTGAATCCACGACAGACTTTGTGACGAGAGAACACACACACACACACACACACACACACACACACACACCGTTTTCTCCTTTTGGGTTGCAAATTGATTAAAGTGATAAAAGGTTTTAAAAAAAGGAAAGAAAAACAGAAAATGTGAACAAAGGAAAGAAAAAACTATTCTAACAGATATTGCCTTTGTGATTTGAGTCTCAGATATTGAAATGTCAGTGATATTGCACTTCATTCTTCAGCCCTCCTTTTTGTGAGGTCTGCAGAAAACATTAATCAAACCATGACGACTAGATGGTAGCATGTAACTTTTAAATTAAATCGAAAGGTTATTTCGTTTCCAAACTTTCATCACATAAGTGAAAACAGTGCTGGCGGCTCCACGCGACGCTCTGTCGTGGCTTTCTCTGTTTCGCTGCACACAGGAAGTGATTTGCTTCATGTCAAGACAGACAGAGGCCGCGTCCGTCATTCACAAGCCCGTCAGCGAGATAATTAGCCGCAATTTTCTTGAAACTGAAAACACGCACTTCCTGGAATTGGATGATTTGAGGTCGTGCCGGCAGTTTGTTGTTGTGTCAACACGACACAGGGACAACGTTTTTAGAGGACAAGTTGAGTTTGACAGGATTTTACATGTTCCAACCCTCACCTATGATCATGAGCTTTGAGTAATGACCGACAGAGCAGGGTGAGAAATGAGTGGCCGGGCTCAGCCTTAGAGATAAGGAGAGGAGCTCCTTATCGCTGCTCCTCCACGTCGAGAGGAGCCAGCTGAGGTGATTTGAGCGCCTCACGGACGCCTCGGGCATGTCCCTCTTCAGTGGAGACCTCGGGGGCCGACGCAGGACACGCTGGAGGGGTTATATCACTCGGCTGGCCTGGGAACGCATCGGGATCCTCCCCAGAGAAGCTGGTGGAAGTGGCTGGGGGGCGACCCGGACCCAGAAGACAACTTTGCTCTCTATGTTGTGAATAAACTGAGAAATCCTGCACTTTTAACTTCTCACAGATCTTCATCGAGACAGATATCACCATGTAATATGCTGATTATCACAGAATCGTGATATTATTGGTATCGTGGACCGTGATCCCTGTGATTTCCACCCCTAACAGATCAGTTAAATCTGCTCTCTTTATTGTTTCAGATACATAACACACACATACAGCAGTTCCTTTGTGTGCTCCTGTGTGTGTGCTTAAATGCAGAGGTCAAATACACTATCAGTGATTAGTGTGAGTGCAAAAATAACAATAATACAACCAACTAAAAAGAGAGCAAAGAGAAATACAGTGAAAGTAAATGTGGATGGTGTTTTTCTGTCACTTTAAACCTCACAATGACAAGTATGAGCTTTCAATTTCAGCTTTAAAGACAACGACAATTATTGTTAACACACGACAATGACCGCTTTCTTAGAAGCTATGTGAAAATAGACGGTTTTGCAACTCCCGCGGTTACCTAATGAGACGGGGACAGAGCGGACACGTCTCCTTTTCTGCCACTGACAGTGGGATCTGTGAGAAAATTCACAGCACAGAGGTGTGAAGATTTCAAACCGTTGGTCGGGTTCCACTTTCACAGGGATACACTGTGTACGTCGGCCACGAGCGGACACGAAAACAAAAACCCCAGAGCGTGAACAGCCCTGCCTTTGTCATTGGTGTCTTCAAGTCTTAACAAGCCAAAAAATGCTGAAGTCAAAATTTCCACTCTGCTTCAGACCAAAGTGTCGGAGCGGAGGGAGCGTGGCGACTCGACTGCTGATGTCAACGCTTATTAATGGCGAGGTTGGTCCTAATCCACGCGTAGAGTCTGACGCAAGTCACCGCATACTGGCGTAAAGCGGCATCGTACTGTCTGTGTGTCTGCTGTTAAAGTGAGAGAATGCACATTAAAGGCTTTAAAACAGGGCATTTTTGAATAGGTTATTAACTTGATAAATGCTACTACGTCACTAAAACTTTAATTTTTGATGACCATATACCGTATGTGTATATGTAATATACATTTGATTTATAAAGATCAACATGATGACTGAATGAATGAGTTATAGTGTAAGACAAACATCTCCCTCATGAGTTAAGAGTCAATCACTAGTTTCAGAGTTTCTTTCATAGACTGTACAGCCAATCTTGTACATGATGTTCCCATTTAAAGGAAATAGATGATAAAGTGCTAAAAGCAATCGATTATTAATCGATTACTAAATGAATTGTCAACTATTTTGTTTTAATCGTTATTAAAGCAAGATTTCTGATCGTTTCCGCTTCTTAAATGTGAATATTTTCTTCTTTTCTTAGCTCTGGATAACAAAGAAATCATTAAAACTCAATCATTTTGGTTTGTGGACAAAAGAAGATATTTGAGAACATCAGCATTTCCAGGTTTGACGCACACCGCTCAACATTTTTTAAGCGAATAATCGAGAAAAGAATCGACAGATTAATCGATTATGAAAAGAATCGTTAGTTGCAGCTCTCGTGAACACCAGTCCAACAGGAGCCTGGTTGCGGGAGACGTCTGTGAACGTCAAAAATTATATAAAGTCGTAAATAACCGACTGATGCACTTATTGTTTCAATGCAAAAGTTTGCAGCAGGAAACATGTCCTCGTTGACTTGCCGTCACATGCCGACTGTCTCCCGGCAACGCTGAGGAACAAACACTGTAGTAAAGACTGTAGGTGCAGAAGGACAGCATCATGAGGGACGGTGGATGAAGATCCTGTCTCCTGCACACTGACACACACACACACACACACACACACTGTGTCTTGTGACACAGTGAATCTCACACGCTGATCATGTGAATTTAAGTGCGCAGTGACAAGCAAACATCCTATAGCCGCCTGCAGGAGCGCGGACACAGATTTGCAAATCTATTCTTCTTAGGACTGTCTTAGGACACAACATTATCCCTTAGACCAGGTTCAGGTTTTTATGAGGACTACTGGTCCTGACAAGGTCAGTGTTTATGACAGAAGAGGTTCACACACACAGCTCCTGTGATTTTTTTCCTGTCATTGTTACCATGACACTGTCACGATGGCCACTCATGCAACTGATGAACACAACCACACAAAAAAGTGACTCCGCTCTCCGATTTAACCACCAATTCGATTATTGGCGGTTAAACAAAACCAATAATCTAATAAATAAGCTGAGCTTTTCTTCTCATCTCTCCAATGACAACGTCACGTGTCTCATGCTTCCACAAAACTGAAGGTAAAAAAAACATAACAGCGTCTTTGAGTGTCTAGAAAAGCGCTATATAAATGTGATTTATTATTATTATTATAAGTCTAACGGTTAAGTAAAAGTAAACTGAACAGCCACCAGGGGGCAGCTCAACTGGCTGCGAAAAGAACTCCAATTTGAATGGAAGTCTACGGGAGAATGAGCTTCTACTTCTCACTTCTACAGACTGGTTCAGTCTTAAATTTTGATTCATTCAATAATTAATAAAAAAAATTGATTTTGACACATTTTGGCTTTTAAAAAAATATTGCGCCTCTTGCGATTTGAAAATTGCAGACCTTTACTTTCCAAGTAAAGGTCCTGTTCTCCGTCGAAACGCAAGCCTGACATCCAGGACTTTGTCGTTCCAAACCGAACACTAGGCCTATTCGATTCATTAACTACGGTATTTATGTATCTAGGCTGCGCTGTGTTGCCATGGTGACTCCCGCCTCCGTCCTCCCATCGCGCGCTCTCCCCACAGATTGTAAACAAACATGTCGCCGTTGGATTTCGTCGCAAAAAACTTTACATGTGTTTACAAGAGGTCTACAAGAAGATAGCATGGAGCAAAGTTCATTAATCTTTCTTTATATTAATCCCTTGAGGGATTTTTTGTTTAATAAAGAGCAAGGTTAGCACTCTCAGCCCAATGGGGAAATTATTTGCAAAATGTTCAATAAAAAAATAGCATATTTGAATTCATTTCTTTGCCTTTTGTCAACACTGAGGAATTTACTGTCGTGATAACGCTGCAATTTAGATAATTGGGAGAATAATAATGCTTTAATGTAGTTTTATTTCAGCGTCTCTCTGTCAGTAATCTGCCTTCACTGCGCTCACACTGCACACGTGCACACGTGCACACGCTCACGGGAAACGTCCGTATTAGAGCACATTTTTCATAATCTACATTTATTTGATCCCTATCAACGTGCTTTCCGGAACTGTGCACCGATACAGACGGATGCACACTTTCTGAATGATGGAGAAGAAAGTGATGAACTAATGTTACTAACATTGCACACACACATTAGTGACTTGACGCGTGTTACAATATGCTGTCATGTTACAAAAACTAAGGATATTCACAACCTTTGGATACAGATATCAGTCTGACAGCAGAATTGTGACCCTTTAAAACAACTGAACTGTTAAGAACTACTTTAGAACATGTGGTGTTAACGTCACAACTCTTTTTAAAGTATGTCGCTTGTTCTTAGAGTAGAATTGACATGATATTTGGGGTTTTATGGATCACAACAGATTCAGACTCCCCCTTGTGGCAGTGACACGTCAAAACAAACCACTAGGTCTGTATGTTGGCACACTAGAGAGCACTAAGTCCCTTATGTGAAATATGAACAATATCCTCTATTTGTGATTATCCTATTATTGAAAATTCACCACAATCAGCTTACTCTGAGTGCTTTTAATTGCAGTGTGCTATAATAAATGTATATTATTGTATGTAACCAGTGCCACCTGTGTTTGTTTGCCTCCATAGAGTCATTGTGGTCAACGTGTGACACACACCGATGATGCTGATGCTGCTACACTGACATGCTGCTGTCTGTCCAGAGTCATCCATTCATCCATTCATCCATGGCTGCACAGCATCTCCGCATCGCTGCATGCCGATGTGCGTCACACACGCTCTTTGCAACAGAAGGCACATTATGACAAACTACAACGACTCCATCTATTCACACCACAACCTCTGCATCTGGAGAGGAGACTCCCTGCTCTGACACACACACACACACACACACGCTGCCTGCTCCTGCTGCTGGCTAGAGAGAGGCTTTGTTGGCATAGACATAAGCTACTCGCTCCAAACTTCCATCCAAAAACTAGTATTTTTTAGAAGCGTCACTTTTATAGCAAGTACAGTAAATACCAGTCTATAATTTAACACTTACTGTGTCTCTTTAATGAACTAGTTGTTCATTCGGCGCGTATGTGATACACAGAATCACGTTTATTATTGTACAGGCCCCAAAATGTGTTGTGGTTCGCTTGCTCCCCCCCGTTATTTCCCTTGGTGAAAATACACCGGGGCAGCGGGCGACGTGCGTTTTGCTTACACAAAAGATTGGATTTTTACCGCGATAAAACTGAGCATTTGTGTAAAATCAAAAAGCCGAATTGATCAAAAAGCATCAACAAATACAAAACGGGCTTTCTTTGCGTCATGGTGGGTGTTTACGTCTAAAGGTAAGCACGGCAATGTAAAACAGCGAGATTTGCAAACGGAGTTCTGCGTAACGAGACGAGAGAACAAGGAACGAGTGTTCCGGGTGTTTTCCCCCCGCTTTGATTGACCGTCGTCGGTTAAATCCTGCACAGAGTGACGGTACGACTGAGCAGTCTGAGCCGCCCGGGCTGTAACGTGTCACCGGCCGGTTTAGGACCCAGCGGCAGACGGTAGGTTTGTCAGGGCCTGTCGCTGCTGCTGCTGCTGTCTGTCTGTCTGTCTGTCTGCTGCGCTGCTGCGTCGCTTCCTTCCTGCAGCCTCTCTCGTCTCTTTCCCTCTCTTTCTCTTCCGCAGACAAACAGCAGCAGCACATTTTGAGCGCAGAGTTAAACACAGACACTCGTACCTTGTGTTGCAGTTTGTCGGAAAGCAGCCGGCGTCCGTTAGGGTCCTCGCTGGAGGAGACACACCATTGTCCCGCTGCTGCTGCTGCTGCTGATTCCTCCTGCCAGTGAACAGACTGAGAGGCAGCCTGCTCTCTGCTCCTCCCTCTCCTCCTCCTCCTCCTCCTCATCTCATCATCTGTTTCCCTCCATCCCTCTCTTTTTTAAAAAATGTATATGAATAAAAAAATAATAAACTATATGCACAACAACAAAAATAAAAAGGAAATTAAAGAACAATACTAGTATAGACCAGTTTTTCTTTTGTTTGACGCATATTTTTACAACATATTTACAAATAAAAACAACACATTTAAACTACGTACAACATTAACAGTAATCAGTCATGATTTTAAATTCTGAATATGAACTATTTAACAGTAAACCACACATACAGGCGCTCAAGATTTATTTTGAGTGGTTATTTTTTATAGTTTTGTGGTCAGTTGCAATGTGTCTATTTGTTTACATATGTGTGTATGTTTGTTATCCCTTGTTCTAACAATAACAGTATTTATCTTATCATGCCGCATCAGTTTTAAAGAGAAAATAACACATTATAGTTTAAATATATTCGTCATATGTCATTATATTGATTTCACAACAACAGAACGAAATGAAAGTGAACTTTAAGTCTTAAATTCTGCTGGACGTCTGCGGAAAATCAACCGTTTACATTTGATAGCAGATTATTTTCTGTGGATATTAGAAAGTATCTGATCTTTTTTTTTTTCTCTCTCTGTATCGTAATTTAATTTACATTTTACTGTCATTAACAACTCCTGACGGTCCAGTGTGCAAGAATGTGCGACATCTAATGATTAGACTGCAGATTGTAACAAACTCACCCACTCATCCACTCACCTCAAGGATTTTTAACATGCAGTGAAGTGAAGAGGTTGCTCTTTGTCAATGTAATAGAAATCTTTCTATTAAATAAACAAATAAATAAATAAATAAATGTAAAATCCTGTACATGAAGTGAGTGAGTTTTCAAGTAGTTTAGTTTAGTCGTTTAATAATTCATGAAACTACAGTGGCCTTCACATCATGTCATTCTTCATGTGCTGTAGAAACATGACGACATCCGGCGTCTCCATGAATCGACGCCTTTGCATTTCAAAGCTTCAAAAACCAAATGATTTTATGGGAGTGACATACACTTACACGTACAGTAGTTACGTTACACACTGGCCAAGCAGCCAGGCTTTAATGAGGGACTGTATGTTTTGACAGAGTCAGCGTTCTCCTCTCCCTGAAGCTTCACCATCATCAGCTTTTTTAAACTTTGCACCTCTGCGATACGAGCGTTACTGTCCTGCTCAGTGACTGCAGGGAAAGCATGTGACATCTCCCTGCAGAATAATAAAAAAAAACAAAAACAAGTCTGTATGGTAATAATGTGCAGTAGGGGTCGTGACCCCTGGTTGGGTAGCTCTGGTATATGAGCAATAACACCAGGAGTGTGTAGTCAATGTTTTTGTAGCTCCTCTGTCAAAGGAGGCAGGTAAAGGTTTCCATTAAGCCTCCATCCCTCTCTCCCCCTCTTCTCCCCTGCTTTATTAATTTATCTCTTTCTGCCTCTTTCCATCCCTCCCCCTCTTTTACATGATGTTTGTGACAGACTTCACTTTCCCTTTAACTGCTCCACATTTCAGATTAATTAAAATACATCACCTCAGGATTTCAATCTCTCAGCAGGCGTCAGTTATTGACGATGACTCACTGACCTCATACTGGTGGATGCAGGCAGTGGGCGTGGCCTAGCTGACCGACCTAAATGGAGGTTAGGCGACCTCTGCTGGCCAAACCAAGTACATGCAAGGTGCTAGTACCATCCATCCGTTACATTTTTAAAATGACATCTTTTGTTGGGTTTTTATGACACAATACTTAACAAATACTTCATATTTTAAAAAACTAACACTAAGCATTTACAAAAAAATAGAAAACTAGCATTTTAAATACTAATTTAATTAAACTATTATAACCTACCTGTCTGTCTGGCTGTCTTCCAAATAAAGTTATGGGGCATACATATGAGTTGAAAATGATCTTCCTACCTGACATAAATTATATCCTCAATCTATAATATATATGTATATATAATATATAACCTCATGTGTTTCATTGTGTTTATATATATATGTGACCGTGTTTAATAACATTTGTGAATTTGTGAACATTTTATTGGTGTAAAGTTATGTTTAAAGTTCTATATATGTATATATATATATACATATACACATATACACACACACATATATATCTGACCATTAATAACATTTGTTAATTTTAAGTTTCATCTCCTCAAACTAAAGTTAAAAGGGAATACATATTAAAATATACAATCAGATTAGATTTTGTCATCAGTTTGTCATGTTAATCTTACATTTACTTCTTCATTTAAATGTTTTATTTTATCCTATGTGATCTCGCGTCTAAATAGTCACTAATACATTCATCTGCAATTTACAAATCTCTTCATTTTCACTTGTTATTAATTACAACCCTAGGCTAAATGAAGTCTGACCTCTGAACTGTGAAGTTGTGTTGTGAAACTGTAGTGGACCGACATGGACAGAAGAGGGCAGTAGATACAAGTTCATCTGTGTGACAAATCAAACCTATGATAATAATGTAACAAAGCCATACATACACTTATAAAACACTGAGAAAGTTTAGGATTATGGTAACAATTAAAAACATTTAAAATGCATGATACAGATTAAGAGTATATAATTAGGTGAACAAAAATGGTTTGATTTTTTTATGCTTTACGCAATGAAAGACATGAAGAATCAGTGCAGCAGTTGAAAATGTTTTAATTCATATAAACACCCACATATGATCAAACACAGAGGATATATTGGTATATGTAGGCACATACAGAGCTGTAGGTCCTTCAGGTAAAAGTAGGCACACTCAGTCAGTACACCATCCATCCGTCTTCTACCGCTTTATCCTCCACATGAGGGTCGTGGAGGGAGCTGTGCCACACTCAGCTGACATAGGGCGATAGGCGGAGTCACACCCTGGACATGTCGCCAGTCCATCACAGAGACACACACACACACCATCCACACTCACACCTGTGGTCAATTTAGAGTGTCCAATTCACCTAATCTCCATATAGCATGTTTTTGGACTGTGGGAGGAAGCCGGAGAACCCCGGAGAAACACACACACACACACACACACACAGGGAGACACGTCCAAAATTCTTCCAGAAAAAAAAAGGAATGTGGCCGCATTAATAATGTCCCTGTTAAAATAGATCAAACTTGTACATCAAATTCAACACAGGCAGAGTCTACAATTCTAAGTAAGAAATCGACTGTAATGTTAGAAATATCTCTATGATGAACACTTCCACTTGCACTGTAATCATAATGTTCTAGTTTAATAGCAGTTTTCCAAAGATATAATGACCCCTTGTTCCCAGAGAAAGTCTCCCACATTTCAACTCAACTCAAAATGAAACCTTTAATTGTCTTCTGTGATGTATGAGTGTTAAACAACTAATAACATCACCTGGGTGTTCCGCTGTCTCTGTGCCCACTATCAGCACATCATCTTCCTCTTCTTCATGACACCCAATATCCCCCTCCGTCCCCATTTAGTCCTATGCTTCTGTTCCCACCCACTGGCCTCGTTAACCCCCACCTCCCCGCCCTGTCCCCCCCGTCCCCCTCTCCCATCGAGGACCAGCATTCAGCTGCTGACAGTGTGACCTGTCCAGGTCTCGTGTTTGGTTCCTGGGTTGAGATGGGTTATGGTCACCTCCACCGCCTGCACCTTCTGGAGTTTGGGGGGGATGGAGCAAATCTTGTAGCTCATCTCGTCGCCTTCCACCGGCACATACTCGCCCTCAATGCTGCAGGGAGAGACGTCACAGAGACAGATTCAGACACTAGAATTTAAAATCGTGCATCATCTGTAGCCGTTAGGTTTTATCGAAAACTGGGCATCAGGACTGAGCATGGTCATTTTAGTCAAGGGTCAAGGGTCAACACATCTCTGTCCATTTGAAGTGTTTTCATTCAACAGTGTCAACAGTTCAGGTGTCAAACATTCGACTTGAATAAATATGAGATTATGAGATTGAGATTACACTACAACTCATTATTTGTGTTTGTATGGCATTTAAATAATCAACTTAATTAACATTTAAATAATTTACTTAATTAACATCCAATATAAAGCAATACATATCTATTATATCATCAGGCACATGAGCAGTGAAAAACTATTCATCTGTGAGGAGGACATGCGTGTCTATGTATTGAACACCAGGGGGCAGAAATTAAAACAAAATAAGGTGTCACAGGTTAAACTAAGCTGTCGATTTACACATTCGATGGAGCACAGTGACATATGTTACTGTTCACTGTGTCATTCTCACTTTCCATCACTGTAATCCCATCAGTAAGGAAACAAATGTAAAATACCAATATCTAAACTGATCAGTATGTCCATATAAACATGTACATATGGGCACCACAGCTTTATATTATGATAAACATAGGCAAAACCATGCGACTCCATACTTTAAAAGGTAAAGGTTTTAAATTTAGCATGTTATTTTTTGTAGAATCTGAATACATTACCCATAAGTATGTAGGTATTATTGTGCAATTGCCTTAAAATAATATTTTTTTGGTGTTTGTGTTTTGTGGCTTTGGAATACGCCTTATTACATGTACGTGAGGTAGAGCCTTGCTTGTGCTGTGCATGTTTCTACAGCAGCCTGAACTGAAAGTTAGATTTTTTAAGTCTTTTTAAACTGTTCTACAGTTTGGCATCGTTCCCTTTGAGTCCAGTGACGACACTCTCTGACCTATCAGTGGCCGGCAGTCTGTTGACGTCACATTATAGGGTCTTCATCAGAAAGTTGGAAGCATAGCATTGTCCAAAATGTCTTGTTATGCTGAAACGTTAACATTGTCCTGTTTGAAAGCCTGATTGAAACACCTGAATTCAATTATGTGGCCTAATACTTTTGTCCTTTCAGTGTATAATAAGCCTTAATGGAGAAAGGTGACTGTACTTTCTCTCACACAGACACACAGACACACACAGATGGTGATAGCAGTTGCAGCAGCGGTGGTGGAGGAGGACAACAAACTGATCTGATGACCTTCAACATGGAGCCTCTGTTATCGCTCACACTAATACAATGCACACACGTCAGCAGAGTGGATGCGCACAGACAATTAAACACCTACATGCACGTCAGACGCCGCAGTACAATGTATATTGAAAGCAGGATACAGCGCGATAATCTGTATCATTCCTCAGCAGGGATGTGATGCTGACAAAGAGAATATATCGTCTTTAAAAACTCTTATTTCTAGTATATTATATCAACGTACACCCAGCTGCCTTACACTCAGGAGAGCGTGCACTATACTCAGCCTATCCATGCTTTATGCACAAACACACACTTACTCTGAAATATGGACAAAGATGTCCTTGCCCCCGTCGGATGGTGTGATGAAGCCGTGGCCTTTGGAGCGAGAAAAGTATTTACACACACCAGTAAACATGGGACCCTCTGCTGCACGAGCCGTTCTGCACGCAGAGAAGAACATAGACGGAGAGATGGAAGAAGAAGAAGAGAGTTCAACATCATCAGTTTATCAACACAACATTCTGAGCCACTGTCATTGAGAGAAAAACTGGATTTTAATTCACAAGACAGTGAAGTGTTCACACTTCACATTCGAATAACAATTACTTATTAACCGATTACTGAATTATCAACTATTTTGATCATTGATTAATTGTGAATATTTTCTGGTTTCTTTGCTCCATTATGTAAAAAAAAAATAAAAAAAAAATAATTAAAACTGAATCATTTTGGTTTGTGGACCAAACAACTACTCGATTAATCGAGGGAATAATCGACAGATTCATCGATGATGAAAACAATCGTTGGTTGCAGCCCTACTACTAATATAGTCTTTTAAAGAGGAGCAACTAAAGAAAGATATGAGGACAACATAAAGTAGACTTTACAAATATTATTTTATGAACAGTGTTGTCTGACACAGTAATACTCTAAGCCATGGGCTACAAACACAGAGATACTCTTATTTACAGTATAAGGAAAGCAGGTGTGTGAAAAGTACCAACTATTTTCTACATATATATTGGTATATACAGTATGTGTGCATGTATTCTCACGCTGAGTAAGTCCTGTTCCTCCGAGTGGGCAGAGGGCTGGGGATGAGGTAGCCCCTCATAGGGGAAGGTGAGCGGTCTCTATATCTGTGGGTCGGAGGATGCAGGGACTCTGTAAAGAACAGAAACAGTTTTATTCATTTTCAGGATGTGCACCATATATTGCCTGTTGTTAGGTCACAGTTTCTGTGTATAATTCATCCTGAGATTTTCTTTGTTGATAATTTTTAATGTTGAAAAAATTTGCTTTAGAGGATTTTACTGACAGCAGCTTTAAAAAAAAGGTCTGTATCCACACTTTCTCAGATAAAGGAATCTTCCTTTTTTTTTGCACAGTCCTGCTAATAGAGAAAACACAACCTGCAGTAAAACACAGGGCAGTGCAGTGTTTTGGTTATTGGGTCAGGATTAGGTTACCCTACGCTAATACAACATATTATTTTTCTATTATTTTTTACCACACACCAACTTTAAAACAAAGACAGCATTGTACAGTACTGACAGTATTCTGCGTCACAGTGCTGATCTAACACAGGCCTGTAGGTTCTGTCAACTGCCTCAAAGTAAAAAGAAAAAAACAACAACATTTACCTGGGGACCCTGGAGACTTTGGGGATCTCGCAGGGATCGGTGGAGGGGTCATGGGTGTCGACCCCTGGATGGGCGTGGCCTTGGAGGACATCCTGCAGGAGGTGGAGTCAAAGTATGGGAGGGAAAGAAGAAAGGAAGGGAAGAAGAAAGAGGGGAGTCACTCAGCCAAGGATGTAAAACACCTGAGGAGAGCAGGAGAGGAGAGGAGAGGAGAAACACAATCAGTCATCACATAACAATAAACATCTCATAAATTCCCATGCAGTGTCACAACATTCACTTCAGTTCACAGTTGCATTAAAGTTTCATGAGGATCTTGTATTGATTCAGTCTTCTCTGGCACATCCTCAAGATACTCAAGTGGGGTGAAGGCCTGGACTCTGTGGTGACCGTCGATACACGTGTAAAAACAATGACTCATGCTCCCTGAATCATTTATTCATCATTTGAGTTTGTTAGAACTAGAGCTGAAACAATTAATCGATTACTAAATTAATCGACAACTATTTGGATAATCGATTAATTATCATGAATAAAACAAGATTTGTGATAGTTTAAGCTTCTTAAAGGTGAGTATTTTCTTCATTTATTTACTCTGGATAACAAAGAAATCATTAAAAGTGAATCATTTTGGTTTGTATACAAAACAAGACATTTGTCTCCACAGGCACGTACACAAGAAACATATCATTTTGTTTTGCCTCTGATTCATGAAATGTTTCATGAAGTGTTTGTCATTTTCTGCCAAAAAGCAGACACATATAACGATAAATAACAAATTTAAACTGATAACAGTTCTGGCCATATCCTCGCAGCACAACAACATAGTCACTCACACGCAGTGTACGCTTACATTGACTGTGAGCGTAAGATTCAGTTCGGTCAGTGTCTTTAATGAAGGTGTTTTTCAAAACAGCATCGTTACCTCGGCCCTGAAGGACAACACCCCCACACACAAAAAAAGACAGTGTATCGGTGACGTGCTGGGGGCATTCGCAGAACTCCCGTAACCATGGCGACCACAGTTTTTTGGACAATACTGCGACCTTAGAAGGAGAACAGTCCCCTGATTCACCTCACCACAGGACTGACATCATCAGTCATTACTCGGCCAGCTATGTGAACCAATTAGGGACAGGCATCAAAGAAAAGCCTCCACTGATTTATGTTTTCCATTACTGGCTTAATTGTTGAAAGATAGAGAGAGAGAGAGAGAGAGAGAAATGCACTGTAATAGAAAGACAAACTTGCACCAGGAACATGACAGTGAACTCACATCATGTCTCAGCTTTATGGCTTTGACCTCACGGCGTCTGTCCCCGGCTTCACTCACTGCAGCAGAATCACATGACTGTATGTTCTACGTGTGAGGTGTTGCTCACATTGTTGTTGTGGTTATCCGGCTCACCAACTGTGCTCCCGGCAACCTCATCGCCAGCTGCAGCAGGGACTGTTTTTCAGCTAATACAGGTCTGATTAAAAAAAAAAAAACTCCCTCTCTACACTTCCTGCTCATTACCAAAGAAAAACAGACACTTGGTGACTCACTCGTGAAGAGGGTGCCACATTTATCTTCTTATCAAAGGTTTCCATATGTGAAAATTGTGAATATTCTGCTCCATGTTGTTGTCATGGGCATGACGTATCTCTGACAGCTCCACTGAATGACAGGACAGAGTTTAGCGGTGGTGTTAGAGAATAATGACAGTGTTGTTGAGGTTTATGAGGAGCATACAGCGTGAACGGAGGCACATATTTTTCCAGACAGTTTCTCAGCAGTGAGGATCCAAAAGCTCAAAATCCAGGAAGGACGTGCGTCCTCACAGTCATATTATTCCCAACTCCTGCTGTCAACAACAAGCCACAGCTATGAGGAAACTTAACTTGTTTTTAATCTGACTAGACGTCGATGTAACTTGAACTAGCCATATGTACAACATCATTCTGATTAGGTAAAACAATATCTTTGATCTTTGGACAGCTAAAAACTATAATGATATTAAGACCAGAGTTTAAACAAAAGTTTTTCCATTTCATTTTGAGTGGGATTTCTCATTATAAATGTAAATAAAATACTAGTTAAAAAATTATGGAGGTATTTTATGAAATGAGGTGAATTACAGATATACTGAACCTGAATGATGACTTGTCCTTATTAACTGTAGATTTATGAAACTGGAATCTTATATAATATCTAGAAAAGTCTTGTTGAACTATAATTATCAGCATTGGTATAGATCGAGTCAGTAATGGCTTTGAAATGTATTTTCGGATATTAGCAAACACGCCAACATCCCCTAATATACTATGTCCAATGACTAAAACAGTAGGCTGAACAGGCTGCCATCTTCTTGACTGCTTTGCTTTCACCCTCTACAACAATTACATTTTACCTTTATTTATTTTTTGCAGTTTTTATCTACAGCTGCTGAAATATCAGATTCTAGCAGCTTCTATCAGATGGGCATAGAAGAACATTTATTTATATACACTGGTATCTGTTAAACGGCCCAAACACTCCCAATATCATTCATCCTATGACAAAGTAATGATCGTCATTTTCAACAGCTACATCCTTCACATGTTTAATGGAACATGGATCTTTTTGAAGCCATTTGTGGATTTGCATGTAACAAGTGTTTGTTTATTTTTCAGTGTTCAGCGCCTGTGTGTGTGTGTGTGTGTGTGATAGAGTTTATTGCTGCACATTTTGGCCCACAGCTTGACATGCTTCTGGCCCTTGGGGGGGAAAACTAATTGGGGAGCTCTGCTCTAATGCAATAGAACATAACACAATCTAAAACAAACCGTTTCAAACTGTGATTCTGATTTGAAAAGGATTAAATGCTTATCCCCTCTCCTTTTTTCATCATGTTAATGTGTTTATACTCGGCATTTAGCTCAAAGTTGTGTCAGAGACGCCGACAGAGGAGCACGTCTAAGAAGATGTCACTGCATGTACAGACCATAAAGCCCACCGAGGCAAACTGGGAGTGTGGACTAAACAAATAAAACTGATTCGATCGGAGATGAGTTATACAGCTGTAGACGATTAGGTCTGAAACAAACGCTCCAGGTGCAATAAAGACGCGCCTAATTCAATTTTAATAGTTTATATAATGGCAAAAGATTGCTACACTAAGCACACGGATCAAAAGGGTTCAACTCGGATCTCTTCATAATAAGTTATGGGTATGTGCATCATCTTTCTTTTCACCATCCTTGTGGAAACTAGAGCCGCCAAGATTAGTCGACGATTACGGCGATTATTAAATTCGTCGGCGTAATTGACGTAATAATTCTTTGAGGGTTTGTTTTTCTCTCAAAACCGCCGCTGCACCTTCCGCTGCCTTTCTGTCCTTGACGCACTTGCGCAGATGTCACCGGGAAAGTCATGCCCAGACAGCATCATGGCTAGTCGGCAACGGAGCTCGAAAGTTTGGGAGCATTTTACCAAAATAAAAGAAAAGAATGTGCAATGCACCAAGGCTTAGTGTTTGTTGTGACAGAAACTGGACTTTCTAGTGGACAGGGATGATTAATACCAGCTGACAGAAAGAGACACATGCAGTGAAGACTTTTATCGTTACTGTAATGATATAGAAAAACTCAAGGGCCGTACTGTCAGTCCACGTCGACAGGCTCTATAAATATCTGCAGATACAGTATATATACACTGTACAGTACTTCGAAATCTATCTATATGTCTCTCATCTGTGGCAGTTGAGGGTGAGATATTTCTTCGAGCAGATTTATGAAGGAAATGTTCACATGTGCAGATCTATGAATGTTGAACGAGCCACGAAACAGCAGCAGCATAAATACAATTTACAGTTTGGGGAGAGCAGAGAGCCCACAGCGCCTGATCCATCTTAACTCAATAGACATGATGTTAATGTAATCACGGTCTCTGTAAACAATATGTATCCTGCGGGAGGGAGGCGGGGATATGACTGACCATCCACACACAGAGACACACGCATATCAGCTTATACTGAGCGTTCACTGAAACACAATCAAGACTAGGGCTGAACGATATATCGTTATCGTATCGATATCTAGATATGAACATTCAAGATATTCATATCGAAAAAGCAACGATATAAACAAAATAGATTTTCCCCCGCGCTCGCCCTGCATGTACAGCTCTGGCAGTCACAATAAACTTCATTTTTACGATTGCCCTTGAATGCACCACTACGGCCAGCCAACCACAAACCTTATTTCATGCTTGCTGTGGAACGACAGCTGAAGCCAACCAATGACAAACATAGGAGGGCGGGAGGGAGACGGAGACTGAGACACGCACATACACACACACATACACACACACACACGACATACACAGCGGGAAAGAAAAGTGACAGAAGATAATGCGGCCGGTGGCGATTTTGTGCCAAAACATAAATCATCCTCCATTATTTGGAGGTATTTTGGATTTTAAAAAGGATGTCAACCCGAGCGAGGTGTTGTGCAGGTCGTGCTTGGCGAAAATTGCAACGAACCAAGGTAGCACAACAAACATGTTTCACCACCTGAAACAACACCATCGCGTGCTGCACGAAGAGTGTATTACAATGAGAGAAACACCGGGGACTTCTCAGGTATCCCAAAAGAAGCCCAAGTTAAGTGTGTTTACTGATGCGTTCAGTAGTGTTACACCATATGAGTCGACGTCCACCAGACATAAAGGCGTTACAGACGCTATAACATGCCACATTGCAAAAGACATGGTACCCGTGTACACAGTCTCACAGTGAGTTCTCATCAATAAAACACTTTCCATGTGGAAAGTTTCCACAGTCTTTTGTATTATGATGTTTTTATTTTTCTGAAAAATGCTTGCTTTTCACCGAACCCGTAGTCATATCGTATCATATCGATATCGAGATATCTGGCATGAATATCGAGATATGAAATTTTGTCCATATCGTTCAGCCCTAATCAAGACTGGTGTACGTTCGTGTACGTATGAAAGGAAAGTGGGTCTTAAAAAAGATGCCAGATATGGAGAAGTGGCAGATAAGAAAGGGAGGCATGGAAAACATGACAGGGTGAGAAGTGATTTAGACTCAAGTCAGTCTTCATACTAATTGCAGTTTGACATGACTGGGTACAAGTTCTATTATACGTCCTGCTGACTGTTTTGCCCAAATGTACGGTTAAGCGCTGAACACCAAACATTTCCTTCTGAGACGTAAAGAAATGGTACTCTTTGCTTATTTTTTAATGTATCATGTTTGTGTGTTCACTGCACAGAGAGGGGGAAAAGGGTGAGGCATCCCATAATACAGTTGCCAAGCTGGGGGTGGCTCTTTAAAGTGCTTTTCCACACTCAATATTCCCATTTCTGATCAACATCCTTTAAGTGACTGAACACAGAAATAAGGGACTTACATACAAAAGTATTGTATTGGTCTTTAGACTACAAGTCAACAAATAAGGGTTTTTTTGTTGATGCCAGTATTTGGAAATCAGTGCAGCTGGTTGGATCCCCTGCCCCCACCCGACCACAAAAGTCTCTTTCTCATATTCACACATACACACACGAAATGATAAACATACACAGTACTTGTGTCCTATGGAATTTTCCATGATAGTGCTCTGCGGACACCATGCTGATACAGCAAATACCGACTCAGCGGGGCGAACCACAACACACAAAGTTTGTACTGCTATCGATTAAGGACTTGCGCTGACTTCCATTCACTTGGACAGCCTACACAAAGTGTTATCTCGAACTGTAACTATAAACGATTAATGCTTAACCCTCACCATAACCACCATAGCCCCAAACTTAACCATATCCTCAGAACGTGGGAGGTTCTGCCTCATAAGCACCAGGCCCTGGTCTCCATGATGACAACAGGTCCTGACAAGGTCAGTATTGTGCCAGATAAACATGAGCACGCACACACACACACACACGGATATGGAGTATAGACATTGCGTCAAACTACACATTCTCCATTCACCGGTGTCTTCTTTCAGACAGACAATGACAGCCTCCATTCATCCAGAGCTGCATTAACAGATGAATGAATATTATTTGTAAAGGAACCGTCTTTGAGAATTCGATCAGTAAATGATCATGACACAGCTCTGTATTGTGAATTCATAAAATGATTGATGTTTTCTGTACTTTACTCTTCTTGTAAAGCTTTAGATGAGACAGATAACCAAAAATCACTCATTCATTAGCCATACTGCTAGAGCCGACATTGGTTGGCAACTGTGATAAAAACTGAATGGGGAAAATTATATGATTTTACAGACTGACAGATTTAATTTAGCTACAGTTTCAATTTGAAATCGCAGAATGCCTTGATTGCAACACCCTAAAACTTGTAAACAAAAAGAGGAAATGGAAGACGACACAGCAAACATCAAATCCCAACAATGCAGTCTGGAGATATTTTAGGATTAAGAAGACACAATAAAAGACAGATGAGAGGGAGGTAAATGTAAGAGGACGCATAAGAGGACGACCACGTGAGGACAAAATTAACTTTTAACACAATCACACAAAAAGTTGCCTCTAGCCACCTTTCATATCTAACCTTTGTTAGATTATGTTAAGTTGTTTCCAACATCCTCATATAGTAGCTGCTTGTTCATTCCCGAAGAAAAGGAGATGTCAAGAAGGAAGAGACAGCTGAATATGAAACGCTGCAGAATGAACAGAGGGTGGGGAAAACCTGCTGTTAATTACACGTTGGGGGGAGACTTGCACAGGAGTGGAGAGCAGCTGGAACTGTGGGCGACGACTTCTCCAGGTAATGGAAGACAGAGCAGTCCTTTCTATTATAACTGTTGTAGCCTAAAAGCTGCAGCTGGCATCGATACGTATTCATGTTTAAAGTAACAGAGAGACATTTCAGCAAATATGTGTGTCCTCACTTGCTCGATGAAAAGGCTGAGAGTTCAAAATCTCACATTACTGTAACAGATGTAACACAGCTGCTCATCAAACACTGACAGATTATGACTAAATGGAGTCTTCTAAACCACTGTTTTGTGCTTGACTAACGACAAATTACCATGAAGGCAAAAACTATTAAGGTGACGGTACTAAATCCCTACATATTTTTTCTACTATCTACTCTTTCTGAAGTGCAGGAGTGGGAAATACGCTACACAACAGAAGACATGGCGCAACATGGAGGCCTGTTTCACAACAGTCCTTTCTTCAATTAGAAAGGCCGATGAAGATTTAAGATCACGGCTTCAACAGAGCACATCATATGGTCACGGTGGAAAAAGGGAAAAGGTGCAGACTCTGGGAAGAGACTGCCAAATTAAAGAAGGCCAAATTAGCATTTGCTCAAGGGTGTTAGAGCCAGAGCTGATAAAAACCTTTGTTTTGACCAGTGCTGATTGCATCTAGTCTCACTGGAGACAAAATCTAATGTTAATGGGTGTTAGTGCAGTCACTGGAAAAGTGATCTGCTTTGAGCTAATTCTTCTTCACAGAAGGTGAGACTCATCAGTGTGGTTGAAATAAGGAATTTCAGATGTTTCAAGTCTCAATATGACTGAAAAGGTACAAAAAAAATAATATTTTCAAAGTTAAATTCTAATAAAATCAAATGTAATCTATCCCTGCTAGTGAAATGATATAAATCACATTTCTACATCCTCTTTTATCATCTTGCACGAGTGACGAGGCCACCGTGCCTTTGTAGCTGATGGTCACTTAGTCATCGCGGCTGCAGTGGAAAGACGATGAAGTGGATGGACGTTGTTAAGAGCTCCAGGCAGGTTGTTAAGAACCTGTATGCACAAACACAAAGAAGAAGAGAAGCTGCTTTCCACACATTATGCAGCCACAGACGAGCACTGGAGGCAAAAAGCCTTTACCTTAAATACAACACAGCCCATTACATTAAGCTGTGTGAGTGCTTGGAAGTCAGTGTGGGTGGATGCATGGGCGTGAATGAGTGCATGTGTGTGTGTGCTTACAAGCCCAAAAGAGATGTGTTTGTGACAGCAAGCGATGGTCCTGATCCTGCAATCTGATGACTCATCCTCTCAGATGTGCGTCAATGCAGCTTTTCACATGTTTCAATCATGCACACATTCATGATGCCAGGAGGTACACTGTCATTCACACCAGCAGCATTCCCCCCCCTTCATTATTTGAAACAAGCACAGCATGCTTCAGGTGCTTTACTTGTGACATTTCCTCTGACATTATGCAGGGGTGTTTCAAGAGAGGTTTGGAGCCGTTGGCAAAAGGGACTGCACCGCACCGAAGGAAGCTAGTTGGAAACAACTCACTTAAACCGAGTCGTTTCCAGCCATGGTGTTGTTGCTGTCTCCTGTACTTCGCCAATGGACAATAGCCTGCTTTGCCTGCACTGTGGGAACAGCACTATCACTGGGAGTGTCTGCTACACCGTGTAGCCAAAAAGGGTCCAAACGTACATCAGGTCATTTCATTTATCCACAAATGTTGTGACTTTTGATGACTGATCAAAGGCTAAGAGGAAATAGTTTCTCCCACCTTTGGTACCAAAACAATAGTCTGTGGTATGTTTAGCTTTTCACTGTTTACAAATGGTTTGTCCACAGGATTATGCAAAAAAAACGACAGAATTGATTTACACCAAACTGGGAAGAGGGAGGAAGTACGGGCGTTTCCTTAACCTCGTGAAACAGGAGGAAAAAGCACAGAAGTAAACAAACCAGTGAATGATGGCTGTTTCATTTAGCTTCCTCAGATTTAGGGCGCATGCTGGCTCACGGTCCTGAATTGTTAACGTTATCAGTAACACCTATACTTTTCCTGCTAAATCGTGTTTATACAAGTTTGGCTTCTAATCTAAAAAAACTGACAACATTTAGGAGGTGGAAATAAATCACCTTTTGACAATGCAGAGCAGATAATCAGTCAACTTCTTCTATACCTTTTATGCTATCGACATCAACAGCACAAGTTCTGTGGAAATGTTCTATCGCAGTCAGTGTTGATATGGACCAGCTATGGCCCTGCAGCTACTCTGCTGACATAAAACAACATAGTCCTATAAGGCAATAGCCAAGAACGTTAAGACAAGAAGGAAATGGTAAACCATTCCCAAAGTGTAGTCAGAATACTGAATGAGCAGTGAGGCCAGAAGCACTTTGAAGTAACACATTATCATTAATCTATTTTGTCAATTAGCTTCCTAATGTGAGCGATCAGGTTCTACATGAAAACACTAATTACGATCAAAGATAGGACTGTTTTTAAATGAGTATGAACCCCAATTTAACATCTGCTGACAACTTCTGGTCATATAAATTATAACCAAGAATGTTTTTTACTTTAAATGAAATGATATAATATAATAATTAAATGAATGAATATATAACACAGGATCTCAAAACACATATTCAGGAGCTTTAGGTGCCCAATCTATCTGGTCAAAGACTATGAATAAAATTAAATGAGGTAGTTAATTAGAGATTGATGATTTATTCATATGGGTACATCTCGTAAAAAGAGGAGTCAAAGAATGGCACTTGACCAATCTAATCTTACCTCATCCTTTTGTTATGATTAACCTTTGAGCTCATGGAAAGTAAACCAAAAGCATATAAGAATGGATCTCCTGGGCTTCAACCTCTTTTGTCTCCAGATTGAATATCATGTGTAGCTCTACATAATCCTTTTTGTATTCTTTTATTTGCACTTAATTATTATAAATCTAAGTGGGGAGTCTGTAAAGCTATTGATGTGCTTGTCTGATTTCACTAGTTGGACAATAATAATAATACCAGTAATAAATAATAAAATAAAAAGTTTTGGGAAAACTTTCCCCGATTTATACTATGCTACAGCCATGCTATATCAACAAAATTAAACTGTTCAATGTAAACCGTCTATATTGTGTTTTCAACGACATCTTCTGTGACCCGCTAATTCATTTTACTTTACTAAAGTATTGAAAGTCACTTCTTGAAAGGCTCTCTCTCTCTCTCTCCCACTTTCATTTGGTCTCTTGCATTTATTCCTCAGGGTGTCATAACCACAGCTAATGATCCCTACTTCCTGTAACATCAGGGAAAGGAAGCAGCCAAGTCTATACAACCACAGCAACGATAAATACTTCAGGTGCTGAGGGTGTGATGCGATTGTTTTGGAACTCTTACTACAGTTCCCATGTGCCGATATTTTCTTCTAGTATTGCTAGTGTTAAACGTCTGTGGACAACAATGTTGGTGTGACATTTTGCACAGATGAATCATCAAAAATATGTTTGTCAATGTCAAGATTTCAGCCAAATAGTTTAATATTCGGTTGGTGGACTGATGTTCAAGCATTCCTGGTCCCAAGAGGACAAAGCAGTCTATGATGAGTCCCTACATTTCTACCTTTAAAGAGATAATTTAAACAGCCTTTGTGATCTTCATGCACCACCGTCATCCAATCAAAACTTGATATTGTAGCTTTACGAGAGAAATACCTGCCCAACTAGCAATTGCAGTAAGTGTATGAACTGCCTGGTCACCTGGATTTAAGTTGGTCAGGTGTGCCCAAAGAATGAGGTCAGTTGACTACCTGAATATCCTGATTGACCAGATTATTCCATCAATGGATTTTCTTCTTCCCTGATGGCACGGGCATATTCCAAGATGACAATGCCAGGATTCATCGGGCTCAAATTGTAAAAGAGTGGTTCAGGGAGCATGAGCCATCATCTTCACACATGGATTGGCCACAACAGAGTCCAGACCTTAACCCTATTGAGAATCTTTGGATGTGCTGGAGAAGGCTTTGCACAATGGTTTGACTCTCCCATCATCAATACAAGATCTTGGTGAAAACGTAATCAAAGCTTTTTGGCCAGGCGGTGTATTGTGCTTAATAATCCAGGAAATCCACTGATAATGAAAACATTTAAGAATTTGGTAAGTCTAGAGTCACATCATACTGTTTTGCACTAGTATATGTGGTTCAGTTCAGCAAATCCACATCACATCATTGCCAGTTCTGTCAATAAAGAAATCTCTGTGCAGCTCAGCACTAAAATGTCAACCACTGCTTTAGTCATAATGTTTAAACAAGATTGCTAACATCGTACTATTAAATCACAGAAGGTGGTGACACTGACGCTGTGCTGAGCTGTTACAGTGCTGCGTACACTACAGCAGACAACTAGAGACAGCGTGAGGCAAAGCACTAAGCCAGCAAATGAAAAACATCTATAACAAATGTGTTTTTCTAAAAGATCACGACAAATCAGCTGATTTTAACACTGGGCGACATAACTATCTGGCAGTTTTGCAGATTTATTTCTTATTAGTGCTTAAAGCAAGTTGAGTCTCTATCAAATTTTAGTTATCGTAGCAGCGATAATATTAACTGAAAACAGGAACACGTTTAGTCATAATGTGTGGACATAGTGTGGTACCACAGATGGATATGAAGATAGGATATATTTGCCAACATTGTAAAACCCAACCAGTTCAAAGGAGTATTGACTTTTTTATGCTCAAGGCACGTCATGCACCATGGAGCAGTACTTATTTTTGTGAAGTAAGCATGAGAGGAGAAAGATAATTACACAGAAAAGAAGACGGTACAAGAAAAGGTTAGATTCATATTCAACATCCAGCACTCAACCATTTTACTGCTTCAATATTACAATGGCTTTTCATACTGACTCGTCATTGAATGAGCAGAATAACAGTGTCAAAAAAAACAACCTCCCACATCCGCTTGTGTGATGTGATTATGAGTTGTAAAACGGAGGTCGATCCTTGTCTGGACTATGGTCTACGGTCAGGCTGGGTCAGCTTGACCGGTTACTTTCTCTCTATGGTGGCGAGAGTGGGGGCTGGTGAAAGAAAGGAAATAGACCAGGAAAGGCACAATCACTTATTTAAGCAACAACTGTTCCTCAAACAATAAACACAGTAAATATATTTGAAGCCATTTAATTATTTAATAGAGAAGTGAGAAAGCAGTAGGGACAATTAATAAGTTTTACTTCATTCTAGGCCTTTCGTCACCATAGTCCTAATAGCATTTGTTTTCATTATCTGTGTTTTTATTTTACTTTTATTTCATATTTAAAATAAATTATTGATTCAATTCAATTCTTTTTCTTCTTTTTCAATTATTTTTATTGTTGAGCCCAGACAGTCTCTTTCTGTGTTTGTCATAAGTGAATACAAAACTAAATAGACCCAATTTCCCAGTGTCCAGAGTCATGCAGTAGGTCACGGGTGGCCACCGCAACGTCAACATGAGATAATTAACATGATGAATATTGAGGCCAGTAGCATGCATGAAGCTACATAAAGTACAGCGACTTTATGGGGTTTATTTAATGTGTTTCCACATGTTTCCAAACAAATGTCAAAGAGATTGAGAAAACAAATAATTCTGTTTGTTTCCATTTTGCTGTCCTCGATATTAATATAATTAAAATCTAGTCTGTTTTTTTTCTTGAAGAATGAACAACGTTTCCAGGATCCAGTCATTTTTTTATCTGACAAAGCGACTGATTTTGTGCTCCATCAATTTAAAGAATGTAATATTTTAAGGTTAATGTAATTTGACCCTGGATAGTGCTCCATATGCTAAATTTTAAAACAGAAACGGTCTAATGCTGACAAGAAAGGGTCTTGTCCCCTAGTGTAGCAGACTTTATTCAGTTTAAATTCATTCAAAAACTGAATTCCTCACCCGTGTCTATTCATGGAAACAGACCGAGTGAGTTGGACGAATAATGACAGATATTGAGAGAGAAAAAGCAGAGCAGGGTCAGACCTATGAGCAGAGAGAGAGGCAGACAGCTGAAGAAAAACAGTGGTCAAGTCAGAGAGACAAAAAGAGATTAAAGGTCACTTCTCCCAGGAGAGTGTAGGGTAGGGCCCGGGTAATAATTCACCAACAAAATATACTGTCCAGCATTGGACGGCTGAAGAATCCATTGAGACAGTAAAATACAATCCAGGAAGTCAAAGTGAGGAGGAACTTGAAGCTTGCATTAGAGTGCTGAAATATGCAAGGGCAGCAAGAGCCACTT